>NC_056741.1:773069877-773072377 GCF_019279795.1 Protopterus annectens | reverse complement strand
CGAATAAGTGTCTAATGCTATCTTGCCAAGCCTGGGAACCAGTTGCCTCTGTTCCTGGTACAGCACCAAAAGGGTCAGGACCAGGGCATGGCTTTGGCAAACCCAAGTTGGTAACAATAATCTTTATAGCTTGTGGGTAAAAGCATGCACAAACAAGGAGAGGGTGAATAATGTCCCACATTCATTAGTGGGTGAGGTTAGGGCTCTAATAGCAAATGCAATCATAACTGGGATATGAGTGAGGACAGAAAGCTCTTCCATGACTGGCTGAATTATGGCTCCCCTGGTCAACTGTCACCCTTTACTGGGGATACATACTGCAGAGAATAAATAGGGTCAACATCCACTGGAGGAGGCTTGATGGTCAGCAGGAGCAGAGACAAAATAAAATATAGAAAAAAATGATGTCTGAAGATTTATTAGTGCTCACTACAGACTCAGTCTAGGGTCCAAAGTTATTGATGTCAGTTACTCAGTTGTCAGCTGAACCATAGATGTTGATAGTTTTGGCACATATTCTGCTGACACCAATGGGTTTGCTGGTGTTGGTGCTGGGGATGATGCCTTACTCAGTTCAGTGACCATCTGTAGTATCTGCTCACCTTCAGATGTCATCACAACCAGCTTCATCCTAAGACTGTGGCTGTCCTAAATGTCATTCAAATGGACAGAGGAACCTAAGGGACTTTACAGTGTTTCCTGATAGCATCACTACAAAATCATGCCTTTTCTTTGTCTTCAAATTTATTTCTGAAGATTACAAGAAAGCACATGTGCAAGAAAAAGCACATTCCTGAATCTCCTATGCCTGATGTTAATGACAAGGAAGACACAAGTTGTGTTTCATTTCTCTCAGAAGTCTACAAATTTGGAAAAGTATTTGTTTACCAGGATTGCCCGCTCGATTCTCAGTTGAAAGGCCCCTGTGTGGCGACATGCATGAATGGGAATTGGGAATGAAGGTTGTATTTGTTTACCAGGAAAGTCCAACTGGGCAATTAATTTCCTTTTTAGCTCAGCAAACATCTCCACTAAGACAAAAGGAGTACAATAAAATCCACACTGATATTCATTCACATTTGCAAAATGCAGTATACAGAATTTCATTCTTATTACATTATACCACTTACAATGATGTGTGTGTGTGTGTGTGTGTGTGTGTGTGTGTGTGTGTGTGTGTGTGTGTGTGTGTGTGTGTGTGTGTGTGTGTGTGTGTGTGTGTGTGTGTGTGTGTGTGTGTGTGTGTGTGTAAATATATATATATATATATATATATATATATATATATATATATATATATATTTATTTGAAGATATATGTATGCATATATATTTTTATTAGGGTCTATATTACGAGAGCAAAAAGACCGGAGAGCGAACAGCTTAAACATTGAAAATGCTGTACCTTGAAGTTGCTGTTGTTGGGGGCTGTGTCCCCCACACCCCCTGCTAATTATATATACCAACTCCGAGATCACACTACAGTGAGGAAAGGGCAAATTTTCCAATCTTCACTGTACCATGATCTCACAGAAAACACACCGATGAACAGCATTTCTGATGTTAAAGCTGTTCGCTCTTCAGCCTGTTCAATTTCATGATATTGCAGTTTTTGGCCTTGGTTGCTGCCTGCATACCATCAGACCCTCACTCAGTTTGTCAGCCTATTCCTTCCCTTCACCAGAGGAGAGCCAGCCAAGAGGGGCTGTTATTGAGGCAGCCATTAGGGGTGATTCAATGCTTTTCCATTTTCTCCCTGGCCTTAACCCCACAAGCCTCAGCAAGGTATATGGGAGGGGAGCCCAATGAGCTGTCCTCTGAGGCATCTCCTCATTTCTGCAAGGGATGTTTCTTTTGAATCCCTGAAACTAGGTGTTACTTGGAGAACGTCTATTAAAAGGGCAAAATCCTCTCAGCTCTGGGAGTAAAAGTTCAACCTTCGTAATGCCCCTTTTCAAGGATGCAGAGAGTCTGCATAAGTTCTGATGGGGTGAGCATGATATCTCCCACAACTTAATGTAAGGGAGATATGGGGTTATCATTCTGACCAGAAATGACAGAGGGGGGATGGAGAGGATGCAGGCAGCAGATTGCAGGGACTAACTGCTTTCAAGATCTCTAGAATTAATTTTTCACAGAGAGGCCTTTGAACCATTGGAATGAATTACCAATATGGATGGTGGTGATGGACTCCACAGACAAATTCAAGAGGGCATAAGACTGATTGAAAAGGGATAAGAGAAAGACAGGAATGGAGGGAAGGTAGAATATTAAGGGACTTAAAATGGAAGACTAGCTGGGACCCCATACTCTATCTTAGTGATGTGCGCAAACCCTAACTATACACCTTCCCTTAGAAAAAACATTTCTGTAATGCTGCCACTACCAAGACATCTTGGACACTCACCACACACACAAGCACATACACATGCAACACTACATTTATCCCCTTAGCTAATCCACAAATTTTCTCAAGGTCATTAAATTCATCCACTTTACTA